>NW_026020240.1:0-5656 GCF_900185275.1 Solanum verrucosum
GCCATCTTTCCCCAAGAATACAGACCTCAATTGAGATGGTAGAGCCTTGAGCTCCAATTTTGGAGGCTCTTCCACATATGCTTTTGCAGACGGAGAGTCGCGATTCTTCATATCTAACACCAATCTTTTTGGTTTGGAACAAAATTTGAAACTATTAAGTGCGGCAACTAATCCATCATAGTTTTCAATACCATCACCATCACCATCAAAATTCATTATTAACGCTGCAAGTGCATCAACACCCAACCTCTCTTCAATAGACACTTCAGAACCTTGCTCCTGTAACAACCCTCAAAATGAAGTAGGATAAAGTAGAGCCTCACATGGGTTTTATGCATTAATAACTTTTTAAAATAATGAAGAATAGCCTTTTTAGTCAGTTTTAAAGAGTTTGGAAGTCAAACGTCAAGGGACGACCAAGACGTACGGAAACTAGTCTTTTACGTGTTGGTGTGTTCTAGTATGTTGTTCATGTTTTTATGTGTTGTTTGGAGTCTAAAATCAGTGGAGGTGACCCTAGTGTCTTAATAAATGTTTTTAGGGTCAAAACGTCCGGGTAAGACTCCCAGGGACCACCCTAAGGGTTCCCGAGGAGGACCCCAACCCTTGGCCAAACAAGCTGCCAAGGCAACTTGAAGTTACTCATAGAGGGAGCATGTCCGCGTCGCAGACTAGCTCCACCAAGGGCCAAAAATTTGGTCCGCGTAGTGGACATGTTGAGGACTTTACTGTCTCAAAATTTAATTTATGAAACTTGTGGGAACACCTCCGCATCGCGAATTTGTTTCTCGATGAAATCTGAGAAAATAAAACTCAAGTTTGACTTGTTTAAAAGGTCCAACTAAGTGAGGGGTAGTTTGGGTACTTTGAGGAATTATTATAAACGGTTATTCTACCTATTTTAGGGTATTTTAAGTTGGTTAAAACCCCAAAACTTAGAATTCGACCCCATTCTTCAAATTGACCCTTCACTCTCAAAATAGATTCTCCCAAAAGCTCCATTGAAGACCTTGATGAAGCTCAAGCTAGAAGATGGATTTTCAACTGATTTCTTCTTCAATTTCATGGGTCTTCAATAATTAAGGTATGGTAACTCTTGATTCTTGAATAACCTTTCATTCAAGGAGTTCTATCAAAGATTTTCAAAAGTGATTCAAAGACCAAAATTCCCAATTTTCAATCTAAACATGGGTCCTTTGTCAAACGATTTTTTAAATCATTCTATCGATGAATTAACGTGGAATTAAGGTTTTTAAGATAATTTTGAAAGGAATTCTTGAAGAACCCATGGTCCCCATATTCTCAAAAATTGGCTTATGATGTGGGATTTGTGAATATGATCTCTATTGGTGAAATTATGTTTAGATTATATTTTATTGATGTTTCCTATGATTATATATACTTATTCATGTTGAATTGTTGGTATATTGATGAGTTGATAATTATGGCCTTATGGGCAAAGTTATGGGTTGATCCCTTTGTTTATAGAATTGTACTTAGATTATGTTTATGTTATTGAATTACATTGTTGATTCCTATTGCTATCTATGTCAATTTATTATGAATTGTTGAGGATTGATCCATGGTGATCATGGCTTGGAGAATTGGTAAGTTGACCTAACTTTTAGTCTATAGTATGCGAATTGATGTTGTGTGGTTTGGTCCACTAATGGTGGCGGTGTTTACTTCTTGTCTATCTATGCATGTTGAGATCATGGACTTGAAGGCAATAGATGTGAATTGAATTGATGATTATGATGCATATATTTATGAAATGGTGCTATGAAGGTTATGTATGTAATCTTCAATGCTAGCATGATGTTTAAAGTGTGTTGATGATGAGGAGTATAATGTGAATGATAATGTTAGGGATATGGTGTGGTCTACATGATTTATTATGTTAAGTACTATTGTGGAATGACCCCTACCTATATGACCCCTATATGAATGTTTTATCATATACATGTTAGGAGTACCTGTTCAATGTTGAATGTGTCTTTGTATCCTATGATGAAGTATGGGTGTGTGGTCTAGAATCCCTAAGGGCTTTATATGTGAATTGCTCATGAATTGGGGACATTGTGAACGTGTCGTGATCCCTTTAAAGGAAGTTCACTCAATATCAATGTTGTTGCTATTATGTCACTATGATGACCAATATGCACACACACACTTTACATGTATAGCTATGAATATGATATGTTATGGTGTCTATTGAATGGTTAACTCTTATATGCACCCTTACATCTTATTATGCATGCAAAGTGTATGATTAACAAGGTATGAATATGTGTTGTATAAAGGTGTTTATGTGAAAGGATTTCTAACATATGTACACACACATGAATGAATAAATAAGGTTTATGATAATCTAGTGAAGGTGAGTCTCTTGAAAGGTCTCCTCAACTGTACTCTAAACTAGACTATGTTATGAATATGGTATGACTATGTGAAAGGTCATTCTCACATAATGTAGGTTCTATGATGAAAGGTCATTCTCATCTTAGAAACCGTTGAGCTATATGATATGAGGGATTAAGTCCCCAAAGCCTATTTTATGAACAAATGTTAAATAAAAGCTTAAAGATGTTTAAAAAGGGAGTTGGAGCTTAACACCGAGTGAACATGAAAAATGAGAGTGGGGGCTTCACGTTTAGCAAGTCCGGCTTCCCACAAGAGAACCTTCACGTTTATCAAGTCTGGGTTCCCAACATAGATGTTGTCTCATGAGATGGAAACCTCTACACCTAGTAAGTCAAGGTTTCTAGTAGCAATCTCCTTGTTCCATAACTACGTGCCTCCGTAGGTCTTAGTTTAGTGGATCCACTAGATAGCTATTATGTATGTAGGTCCTACTTTGGCAAGTAGTACCCTCTCTTTTCGGTGTGGGAGTAGAACACCGGATTCCATGTAGCTCACGTGGTCTATGTCGGTTATGGCAATGTCTCCCGAAAGTTAAGAAATGAACTAAGATAAGAATATGAACTCTAGTCATGATTTCTTGAATAGTTACTTAGTGTAGGTAGGACTATGGACCCTACTGATACATTGCACAAATGGACTCTAAGGGAGGTTATGATTAGGCTTTTTATGTAATGAAGACTATGGTCTATGTATGTTAATATGAAAGAATGTTAAGGTTGACTTTACTTTATGTCAAGACATGAAGTATGATTATGCATGTGAATTACACTTATGACTTCTTAATGGTTTTGCTTAGTATATGTGGGGGTATGGAACTCCATGTGTACATTGCACAAGTGAGCTTGTGAAGGGGTTGTGAGGGTGGTTTACCTATGATATGAACTAAATGAGTTATGACTAATGATGTAGTAAATGAATGAGTCCTTATATAATGTTATGAAGTATGTTGGTCTTATGTCTAATGTTAAATGAAGATGTTATGGCTTGTTGAATATGATGTGCCTAGTCTATGGTGGCTTCTTAGGAACACTTGGTGTGAGTAGTATTATGGGATGCTACTTGCACATTGCACTAGTGTGACTTAGGGGTTGTCTTAGGTGATGGTTCCTATGTGAAGACTATGTCTTATGGTGTGCTTATGACACTATGAATATATGTAAGTTCACCTTTGGTAACCACGAAGTGATACATTGCACCAAGTATTCCCTAAGGGTTGTTTGAGGAAAGGAGTTAAGATAAAGAGGAAGGTAATGTATTTTGTATGCATTGAATGTGCCTAAAATGTTATAAGTGGCTCTATGTGCTATTATGAATGGTTTCCATGTGTATGATGATGTATGTGGTTTGTATTGTGCCTATTGTACTAAATGTTCTTGAAGTTTCTCTAAAAAGGCATGATGCATGGTTTCCAACTAAATGTCCCTTTTAAAAGCATGTTTTTGCATGGTTATCATACTTAGTGCATTCTTGTACTAACACCATTCTTCTTCATCTTTTTACACCAAGTGTAGGTGGTGGTGGCTAAAGGGCCTTTCCTAGAAGTGATGAGCTTGGCTTACTCTTCCCAAGTTCGGGTGTGTCCTTAAAGATTCAAGTACCTTTATGTTAAAGAGTTTCCTTAAGTTCTATGTACTAGATAGTAGTTTCTTTTGTATCGTAAGGGCTGTGTCCCTCTTGTGTTGTAGTCGTGTTTAAGATGGCTACCTTGAGACGTAGTACTTCAATTTTGTATTAAAGGTTTAAATAAGGTGACTGTTTAAGTCTTGTGTTATTATGAAAATGTTTTAAATTTTCCACTATTTTTCTATGATAAATGCTATGATGAATGCTAACGGCTTGTATAAGACCTCCGAGAGGTCGAATATGCCGGTAACAGTTAGGGGGTGCTCTCGGGTCGTTACAGCTCCACAATATGATTCACAGCTGATACTGACTTGAGATCACTTTCCTGTTTCATAGACCTACAAATATTAAAAGTTACCTCCTCATTATGAAGTTGGAACTTCATTTTCCCTCTTTCCAGATCGACTAAGGCACAACCAGTAGCAAGGAATGGTCTCCCTAAGATGATGGGAACCTCAAAATCAACCTCACAATCAAGTATCACAAAATCCATAAGAATAATGAACAACTCCACTTTTCCAAGGACGTCTTGGAGAACACCAATGGGCTTCTTCATAGTTCTATCGGCCATGAGTAGACACATCGTACTCGGTTTTGGAGCCCCTAAACCCAACTTCTTATAAATGGACAACGAAATCAAGTTGATGCTAGCACCCAAATCAAACAAAGCTTTCGCAAAGTGCAAAATCTTGATGGTACAACGAATAGTGAAAGCTCCAGGATCCTCTTTCTTTTGGTCAAGTGACCTAGTAGCAATAGCACTTCAATGTTGCAACCTCTCATCATTCTCAAAACTGACTGCCCTCTTCTTGGTCACCAAATCTTTCATAAATTCACATACACAGGTATTTGCTCCAAAGCTTTTATCAACGGAACATTGATGGAAAGCTGTTTTAACATAGTTATGAACCTGCGATATTTTCCTTCTTCGGTCTTCTTCACCAATCTCTATGAGAATGGAGGTGGATGTCTAGGCATGGGAATAACTTCTTGGATCACCTCCGCTTCCTTCTCTATAGAATTTTTTGACTCTCCAGAAACCTCAACCTCATCTGCATCTTTTTGTACCACAATTTCGACCTCAGACGACATAGGGGGATCAATGGTCTATTTACCTCCTCCAGTAGTGACTGTCATACATAGCCCATTCTTCGTCGGATTCTTCATGGTGTTTCTAGGAAGTGTGCCAGGCTGACGTGGGTTCAAGTAGTGAACAACCAACTAAATTGTTGCTCAAATTGATTTAACGACACTGCATGGGCATCAACTTTTGACCAATTCCAGACAAGTCATTTCACATATCTTTCACATTCTCATCAGTTGCATCAAACCTCTTCATCATCTTCTCCATCATATCTTCAATGAGTGACATACTACCCCAGCGTCTCTATTACCAGATTCCCTATTACCAGGTGGAACATAGAGCCCAACTCTCTCATTTCTGTTGCCATAGTTGTTCCGGTTGTAGTTGTTATCACGATTATAGTTCCCATCCCAGACATAGTTTCCCTCCCGATTGTAGTTTCCATAGTTTCGACCTTGGTTTCCTTAACCTTGGCGCCAATTATCCAAGTTGGAACCTTGGGCATTGGTTCGAAAAACCCTGTCA